>NC_057795.1:575716495-575717072 GCF_018294505.1 Triticum aestivum
CAAAAAGGGTTGTAAATTGATGATGTGGCTTTGAATGGTGCCTTTTGAACACCAAAAAACAATGGAGTTCAAATAAGTTCCAAAAAAATGAAATCCCTTTGTAACAAACGAGTTTCCGTATGAAACCCTGATACTTCGAAAGAGATTATCCGTTTTGTACACGAAGTGCATCCAGTTTTTGCCATAACCCTCTCTACTTTCTCGCACATGCTATGTGGGTGAAATGATGATACCATGCCAACTTGGAACCTTTTCAGAGTTCATTTCAAATGCTTTTCAACTTCATGGTCTTATAGGTCAAAATAATCAGTAAATGCATGAAAAATAACAAATGAAGTCAGAAAGGGTTGTAA
This sequence comes from Triticum aestivum, assembly GCF_018294505.1. Lineage (NCBI taxonomy): Eukaryota > Viridiplantae > Streptophyta > Magnoliopsida > Poales > Poaceae > Triticum > Triticum aestivum. The sequence continues at coordinate 575,716,849 of NC_057795.1, forward strand.
ATTGATGATGTGGCTTTGAATGGTGCATTTTGAACACATAAAAACTATGTAGTTCAAATAAGTTCCAAAAAAATGAAATCCCTTTGTAACAGACGAGTTTCCGTATGAAACCCTGATACTTCGAAAGAGATTGTCCGTTTTGTACACGAAGTGCATCCAGTTTTTGCCGTAACCCTCTCTACTTTCTCGCACATGCTATGTGGGTGAAATGATGATACCATGCC
>NC_057795.1:575717120-575717725 GCF_018294505.1 Triticum aestivum
TCTTATAGGTCAAAATAATCAGTAAATGCATGAAAAATAAGAAATGAAGTCAGAAAGGGTTGTAAATTGAAGATGTGGCTTTGAATGGTGCCTTTTGAACACAGAAAAACAATGGAGTTCAAATAAGTTCAAAAAAATGAAATCCCTTTGTAACAGACGAGTTTCCGTATGAAACCCTGATACTTCGAAAGAGATTGTCCGTTTTGTACACGAAGTGCATCCAGTTTTTGCCGTAACCCTCTCTACTTTCTCGCACATGCAATGTGGGTGAAATGATGATACCATGCCAACTTAGAACCTTTTCAGAGTTCATTTCAAATGCTTTTCAATTTCATGGTCTTATAGGTCAAAATAATCAATAAATGCATGAAAAATAACAAATTAAGTCAGAAAGGGTTGTAAATTGAAGATGTGGCTTTGAATGGTGCATTTTGAACACAGAAAAACAATGGAGTTCAAATAAGTTCAAAAAAATGAAATCCCTTTCTAACAGACGAGTTTCCGTATGAAACCCTGATATTTCGAAAGAGATTGTCCATTTTGTACACGAAGTGCATCCAGTTTTTGCCGTAACCCTCTCTACTTTCTCGCACATGCTATGTGGG
>NC_057795.1:575717735-575718312 GCF_018294505.1 Triticum aestivum
CAAAAAGGGTTGTAAATTGATGATGTGGCTTTGAATGGTGCCTTTTGAACACCAAAAAACAATGGAGTTCAAATAAGTTCCAAAAAAATGAAATCCCTTTGTAACAAACGAGTTTCCGTATGAAACCCTGATACTTCGAAAGAGATTATCCGTTTTGTACACGAAGTGCATCCAGTTTTTGCCATAACCCTCTCTACTTTCTCGCACATGCTATGTGGGTGAAATGATGATACCATGCCAACTTGGAACCTTTTCAGAGTTCATTTCAAATGCTTTTCAACTTCATGGTCTTATAGGTCAAAATAATCAGTAAATGCATGAAAAATAACAAATGAAGTCAGAAAGGGTTGTAAATTGATGATGTGGCTTTGAATGGTGCATTTTGAACACATAAAAACTATGTAGTTCAAATAAGTTCCAAAAAAATGAAATCCCTTTGTAACAGACGAGTTTCCGTATGAAACCCTGATACTTCGAAAGAGATTGTCCGTTTTGTACACGAAGTGCATCCAGTTTTTGCCGTAACCCTCTCTACTTTCTCGCACATGCTATGTGGGTGAAATGATGATACCATGCC
>NC_057795.1:575718322-575719134 GCF_018294505.1 Triticum aestivum
TTTCCGTATGAAACCTTGATATTTCGAAAGAGATTGTCCGTTTTGTACACGAAGTGCATCCAGTTTTTGCCGTAACCCTCTCTACTTTCTCGCACATGCTATGTGGGTGAAATTATGATACCATGCCAACTTGGAACCTTTTCAGAGTTCATTTCAAATGCATTTCAATTTCATGGTCTTATAGGTCAAAATAATCAGTAAATGCATGAAAAATAACAAATGAAGTCAGAAAGGCTTGTAAATTGAAGATGTGGCTTTGAATGGTGCATTTTGAACATAGAAAAACAATGGAGTTCAAATAAGTTCAATAAAATGAAATCCCTTTGTAACAGACGAGTTTCCGTATGAAACCCTGATACTTCGAAAGAGATTGTCCGTTTTGTACACGAAGTGCATCCAGTTTTTGCCGTAACCCTCTCTACTTTCTCGCACATGCTATGTGGGTGAAATTATGATACCATGCCAACTTGGAACCTTTTCAGAGTTCATTTCAAATGCTTTTCAATTTCATGGTCTTATAGGTCAAAATAATCAGTAAATGCATGAAAAATAAGAAATGAAGTCAGAAAGGGTTGTAAATTGAAGATGTGGCTTTGAATGGTGCCTTTTGAACACAGAAAAACAATGGAGTTCAAATAAGTTCCAAAAAATGAAATCCCTTTGTAACAGACGAGTTTCCGTATGAAACCCTGATATTTCGAAAGAGATTGTCCGTTTTGTACACGAAGTGCATCCATTTTTTGCCGTAACCCTCTCTACTTTCTCGGACATGCTATGAGGGTGAAATTATGATACCATGCCAACTTGGAACC
>NC_057795.1:575719144-575719749 GCF_018294505.1 Triticum aestivum
TCTTATAGGTCAAAATAATCAGTAAATGCATGAAAAATAAGAAATGAAGTCAGAAAGGGTTGTAAATTGAAGATGTGGCTTTGAATGGTGCCTTTTGAACACAGAAAAACAATGGAGTTCAAATAAGTTCAAAAAAATGAAATCCCTTTGTAACAGACGAGTTTCCGTATGAAACCCTGATACTTCGAAAGAGATTGTCCGTTTTGTACACGAAGTGCATCCAGTTTTTGCCGTAACCCTCTCTACTTTCTCGCACATGCAATGTGGGTGAAATGATGATACCATGCCAACTTAGAACCTTTTCAGAGTTCATTTCAAATGCTTTTCAATTTCATGGTCTTATAGGTCAAAATAATCAATAAATGCATGAAAAATAACAAATTAAGTCAGAAAGGGTTGTAAATTGAAGATGTGGCTTTGAATGGTGCATTTTGAACACAGAAAAACAATGGAGTTCAAATAAGTTCAAAAAAATGAAATCCCTTTCTAACAGACGAGTTTCCGTATGAAACCCTGATATTTCGAAAGAGATTGTCCATTTTGTACACGAAGTGCATCCAGTTTTTGCCGTAACCCTCTCTACTTTCTCGCACATGCTATGTGGG
>NC_057795.1:575719759-575720345 GCF_018294505.1 Triticum aestivum
CGTATGAAACCCTGATATTTCGAAAGAGATTGTCCGTTTTGTACACGAAGTGCATCCATTTTTTGCCGTAACCCTCTCTACTTTCTCGGACATGCTATGAGGGTGAAATTATGATACCATGCCAACTTGGAACCTTTTCAGAGTTCATTTCAAATGCTTTTCAATTTCATGGTCTTATAGGTCAAAATAATCAGTAAATGCATGAAAAATAACAAATGAAGTCAGAAAGACTTGTAAATTGAAGATGTGGCTTTGAATGGTGCATTTTCAACACAGAAAAACAATGGAGTTCAAATAAGTTCAAAAAAATGAAATCCCTTTGTAACAGACGAGTTTCCGTATGAAACCCTGATACTTCGAAAGAGATTGTCCATTTTGTACACGAAGTGCATCCAGTTTTTGCCGTAACCCTCTCTACTTTCTCGCACATGCTATGTGGGTGAAATTATGATACCATGCCAACTTGGAACCTTTTCAGAGTTCATTTCAAATGCTTTTCAATTTCATGGTCTTATAGGTCAAAATAATCAGTAAATGCATGAAAAATAACAAATGAAGTCAAAAAGGGTTATAAATTGATGATGTG
>NC_057795.1:575720452-575721608 GCF_018294505.1 Triticum aestivum
GAAGTGCATCCAGTTTTTGCCGTAACCCTCTCTACTTTCTCGCACATGCTATGTGGGTGAAATGATGATACCATGCCAACTTGGAACCTTTTCAGAGTTCATTTCAAATGCTTTTCAATTTCATGGTCTTATAGGTCAAAATAATCAATAAATGCATGAAAAATAAGAAATGAAGTCAGCAAGGGTTGTAAATTGAAGATGTGGCTTTGAATGGTGCCTTTTGAACACAGAAAAACAATGGAGTTCAAATAAGTTCCAAAAAATGAAATCCCTTTGTAACAGACGAATTTCCGTATGAAACCCTGATATTTCGAAAGAGATTGTCCGTTTTGTACACGAAGTGCATCCATTTTTTGCCGTAACCCTTTCTACTTTCTCGCACATGCTATGTGGGTGAAATTATGATACCATGCCAACTTGGAACCTTTTCAGAGTTCATTTCAAATGCTTTTCAATTTCATGGTCTTATAGGTCAAAATAATCAGTAAATGCATGAAAAATAACAAAAAAAGTCAAAAAGGGTTATAAATTGATGATGTGGCTTTGAATGGTGCCTTTTGAACACAGAAAAACAATGGAGTTCAAATAAGTTCAAAAAAATGAAATCCCTTTGTAACAGACGAGTTTCTGTATGAAACCCTGATACTTCGAAAGAGATTGTCCGTTTTGTACATGAAGTGCATCCAGTTTTTGCTGTAACCCTCTCTACTTTCTCGCACATGCTATGTGGGTGAAATTATGATACCATGCCAACTTAGAACCTTTTCAGAGTTCATTTCAAATGCTTTTCAATTTCATGGTCTTATAGGTCAAAATAATCAATAAATGCATGAAAAATAACAAATGAAGTCAGAAAGGGTTGTAAATTGAAGATGTGGCTTTGAATGGTGCATTTTGAACACATAAAAACTATGTAGTTCAAATAAGTTCAAAAAAATGAAATCCCTTTGTAACAGACGAGTTTCCGTATGAAACCCTGATATTTCGAAAGAGATTGTCCGTTTTGTACACGAAGTGCATCCAGTTTTTGCCGCAACCCTCTCTACTTTCTCGCACATGCTATGTGGGTGAAATTATGATACCATGCCAACTTGGAACCTTTTCAGAGTTCATTTCAAATGCTTTTCAATTTCATGGTCTTATAGGTCAAAATAAT
>NC_057795.1:575721618-575724287 GCF_018294505.1 Triticum aestivum
TAACAAATGAAGTCAGAAAGGCTTGTAAATTGAAGATGTGGCTCTGAATGGTGCATTTTCAACACAGAAAAACAATGGAGTTCAAATAAGTTCAAAAAAATGAAATCCCTTTGTAACAGACGAGTTTCCGTATGAAACCCTGATACTTCGAAAGAGATTGTCCATTTTGTACAGGAAGTGCATCCAGTTTTTGCCGTAACCCTCTCTACTTTCTCGCACATGCTATGTGGGTGAAATTATGATACCATGCCAACTTGGAACCTTTTTAGAGTTCATTTCAAATGCTTTTCAATTTCATGGTCTTATAGGTCAAAATAATGAGTAAATGCATGAAAATAACAAATGAAGTCAAAAAGGGTTGTAAATTGATGATGTGGCTTTGAATGGTGCCTTTTGAACACAAAAAATAATGGAGTTCAAATAAGTTCAAAAAAAGAGAAATCCCTTTGTAACAGACGAGTTTCCGTATGAAACCCTGATACTTCGAAAGAGATTGTCCGTTTTGTACACGAAGTGCATCCAGTTTTTGCCGTAACCCTCTATACTTTTTCGCACATGCTATGTGGGTGAAATGACGATACCATGCCAACTTGGAACCTTTTTAGAGTTCATTTCAAATGCTTTTCAATTTCATGGTCTTATAGGTCAAAATAATCAGTAAATGCATGAAAAATAACAAATGAAGTCAGAAAGGGTTGTAAATTGATGATGTGGCTTTGAATGGTGCCTTTTGAACACAGAAAAACAATGGAGTTCAAATAATTTCAAAAAATGAAATCCCTTTGTAACAGACGAGTTTCCGTATGAAATCCTGATACTTCGAAAGAGATTGTCCGTTTTGTACACGAAGTGCATCCAGTTTTTGCTGTAACCCTCTCTACTTTCTCGCACATGCTATGTGGGTGAAATGATGATACCATGTCAACTTGGAACCTTTTCAGAGTTCATTTCAATTGCTTTTCAATTTCATGGTCTTATAGGTCAAAATAATCAGTAAATGCATGAAAAATAACTAATGAAGTCAGAAAGGGTTGTAAATTGATGATGTGGCTTTGAATGGTGCATTTTGAACACGTAAAAACAATGGAGTTCTAATAAGTTCAAAAAATGAAATCCCTTTGTAACAGGAAAAAGAATCACTCAAAATATATTTTTATAGTGAAGTTATTCATAAACTAGTGATTCACACAAATTTCGAAGAATTAAAATTTAAACTATTCAAATTTCATTTGAAATGCTTTTCAATTTCAAGGTCTTATAGCTCAAAAAAACAGTAAATGCTTTTATAAAACTCTAATAGCAAAAGGAATCAACTAAAAAGCTTTTATAAACCTCTAGTATTTTTTAAGCTAAAATTATATAAAATTTATGCAACTAAAATTATCAAAGTATTTTCTGTTCAAAACATGAAAAGCAGAAAGAATTATCACAAAGAATTTTTTGTTAGAAACTTTAGTAGCAAAAAGAATTTTCATAAAGGTTTTTTTTATAGAAACTAAAATAACAAAATCTGTTTTTGAATATAATGATAAAACGCAGTAATATTAAATAGCAGGAAAAAGAATCACTCAAAATGTATTTTTATAGTGAAGTTATTCATAAACTAGTGAATCACTCAAATTTCAAAGAATTAAAATTTAAACTACTCAAATTTGGAAACTAATAGAGTAACAGAAAGATTATACTTATTGTGAGCTAAAAGTAAAAAGAATAAAAAAAATAAAGCAAAAATCAGAAGAAAAAAAATAAATAATTCAAAAAAATACTGGAAAAAATAAAAAAAGCCGCCTAATGGGCCACACGGCCTGCATACGACTAGAAACCCATCTGTACATGGGCCAGGATGCAGGCCCGCAGGCCCAATAGGCCCAACACAGCAGTGTCAAGGGTAGGCAACTAATGCCTGCATATTAGAGAGGCGCTCAGCACCTGAGCTGCAACGCAGCTTATAAACAGGTGTTGAGCTCTCTCAGCTTGCGAGGTGGGACTAAACATCCCACCGCACCGCGCGAGCACAAGGCCTTTCGTCCCGGTTGGTGCCACCAACCAGGACTAAAGGGGTGCAGTGGTCCTGGTTGGTGCTACGAACCAGTACCAATGCCCCCCCTTTAGTCCCGGTTGGTGCCACCAACTGGGACTAAAGGCCTCTGCTTCCCACCCTTTGGGCTGCTGAAAAGAGGCCTTTGGTCCCGGTTGGTGGCACCAACCGAGACTAATGCACCCTTTAGTCCCGATTCGTGGCACCAACTGGGACTAAAGGCTTTGCTATATAAGTTCGCACTTAGGAATTTTTCACTCTCATCTCGCAGTTGCAGCCCCCGACGACGCCGACGACATCGACGCCGCCAGGCTGCCCCGACGCCTCCCACCGCCCCCGCTGTCACCGTCGCCGTCGCCCCCGCCATCGCTATCGCCCGCGCCCTCACCATTGCCCGTGCCCTTGCCGTCGCCCGCTCCCCTACCCCGATACGCGCCGCCCCGGCCCACCCCCGTCGTCGACATCGTCGTCGCCCCCTACCTCGAGCCCGCACCCACTGCCCCGTCACCGTCCTCGCTGCCGACCCCGCGCTCCTCCTCACTTGGTCCGGCCGGCGCCATAGCATTTTTTTCATGTATATATATATATATATATATATATATGCTTATTTTTTTCATATGTATATGCTTTT